>NC_133361.1:85608498-85628520 GCF_049309525.1 Garra rufa
CTTGTAGTGTATGTCAATGTTAAAACTCTGGACCACAAGAGACCATCGCATTAGCCTTTGATTTGAGTTGGCCATGCGTAGGAAGAAGACTAAGGTGTTGTGGTCAGTTAAAAACTGTTACTGGTAGGGAACTACCACCGACAACCTCAAATTGCTGAAGGGCAAGAAGTAATGCTAAGGCCTCTTTTTCGATGGTCCTGTAACGTTGCTGTGTTCTAGAACACACACAGGGTGGTTGATTCCGGCTTTAGTTTCTTGTAACAAGACCGCACCTGCCCCTAACGCACTGGCATCCACCTCAAGCTTAAATGGTCTTGAAAAGTCAGGGGGGGAGAGTACTGGGGCACTACACAGGAGGTCTTTGGTAGCATTAAAGGTGTTATCACACTCATGACTCCAAACAAAAGCTTTGGACACGCTTAATAAATCTGTCAAAGGGGACACAACAGAAGAAAACTTTTTACAGAACCCACGGTAGTATCCAACCATACCAAAAAAACGGCGCAGCTCTCTTTTTGACTTGGGAATGGGAAAATTCACAATTGGCTCAACTTTGGCATCAACAGGATGCACCTGGCCCTGGCCGACCTGCTTACCCAGGTAAGTGACTACGGCTTTCCCAAATTCACATTTTTTAGATTCACTGTCAAAGACGCTTTCGCTAAACGAGCAAACACTTCATGTATCGAGTTTATGTGGTCACATGAATAGAATAAATTACGACATCATCAAGATATGCTTCACAGTTTGCCACACCAGATAATACCTTCTGCATTAACCGTTGAAAGGTTGCTGGAAAGTTATCTGGTGTCACAAATGCGGAGAAATCTGATGCTTGCTGTGTAAGTGGCACCTGCCAGTACCCTTTTAATAGATCTAATTTTGTTACAAGCAAGGAGGCACCAACACGATCGACACAATCCTCCATCCTAGGCAATGGAAAAGTGTCTGGCTTGGTGACACCATTCACCTTCCTGTAATCGGCTCAGAACCTAAAGGTTCTGAGAAAGAACTCTGGCTTTGGCACCAACAGGCAGGGTGAGCTCAACGGACTTGAACTGGGAATCGCTAGACATTCGTAAGCAGATAATCTACTTCTTTCCTCATCTCTTCTCTTTTCTGGGGATTAACACGATAAGGATGCTGTTTTATTGGTGAAGAGTGTACAATTTCGACATCATGAAACAAAACTTGGGTTTGTCTGGGGCTATCTGAAAAGAGAGAAGAGAACTTTTGAATAAGGGAGACAACCTCTGTACGTTGAGACTGTGGGAGATATGACAAATGTTCTTCTATATTTTGCAATATTTCAGAATTGGATAGTCTAGTGGTGGACATAATTTCAGGGGCAAACAGTCCCTCATCATTAGACTCAACAGCAGAGGGTAGATGAGAAACTGTGATTACATGTGCCACATCCACGGATTTAACAGATGTTGTCCTACTTACGTAAGCTTTTAGCATGTTAACATGACAAACTTTTTTTTCTACGCTCAGGAGTACGAATTTGATCATTTGTCTCACTCAATTTCTTTTCCACCACATAAGGCCCTGAAAATCTAGCCTGCAGTGCCGAACCTGGAAGTGGAAGAATGGCTAACACCAAATCTCCTGGCTGAAAACTTCGTGCTACACTGTTCTTGTCAAAACGTTGTTTCATCTAAACTTGTTTTGAAACAAAATTTAATTTCACGATTTCCCACACCTGATGTAAGCGTTGACGCATTTGAGCCACATAATCACACACTGTCACAGGCATTTCTTTTTCCAATAAAAACTGTTCCCTTAACAGTTTCAGAGGCCCACGCACAATATGCCCACCATCTCACGGACCGCAAACATCAACATAGGTAGACCTTCATCCCAGTCCTTTCCTGTTTCTATACAAAATGCACGCAGGACTTGAGAGTCTGGTGGAATCTTTTGAGCATACCCTGTGATTCTGGATGAAATGCATTTGAAAGTTGATGCTTAACGGCCAGTTCGCGGAGAACCTGGGAGAACAGTTTGGAGGTAAAATTAGAATCTTGGTCGGTTTGAATAGTCTCTGGTTCTACATACAACTTCCCTGACATACCTGTAGACTGTAGAAAAGAGTCAGATATGTCAACCACATCTTCAAACTTACGTGCCTGGGCACGTGTAACCACACATGAAGAGAACACCGCTGGAAACTGAGAAGACAGGTCACCTATCACATCTGTTATGGAACTGTTAACAACAATCAGAGAAGGGAAAACTATACCACACGCTAGGTCGTTTCCCAAAATAATATCCACACCTTCCACAGGAAGTTCGGGGCAGATTCCAACACACACTTTACCCATAACTATATCTGTTTGAAGGTAGACATTGTGAAGGGGAACCTTGACAAAACCTGCTCCTATGCCCCGCAAAATTACATCAGCACCTGTATAGGTTTTCTGTGACAAAGGGAGAGTACCAGCTAGCATCAGACTTTGGGCTACCCCTGTGTCCCGCAACACAGACACTGACTTGGGAATGCCATTAGCGCTGTCTGTTACCCACCCCTGCAAGCGCTGTCTGTTACCCACCCCTGCAACATAAATGGCTCATATCATTTTTCAAAAAGAGCTAGTTTTTTTTTCTGGCGAATTCTACAAAAGTTTGTTTGTCTGCTTTCTTATGGGCTCTAAATTTTTGTTTATACGCCTCCGGCACTAACTCATAAGCATTAAGAACAGTCTGTTTCACCACATCGTAATTTAGACTCTGTTCTATCGGCAACGCTGAGCAAACCTCCTGCGCTTTGCCAGTTAGCTTACATTGCAGAAGAAGAGCCCACATCGCTCTTGGCCAGAACGCAGCAGTTCCTCATTGAGCTGCAGATCAGGCTACCTACTGTGTATGTATGTTAAAGTGGCTGCGCTCTGATGAAATGTTTTCAAAGAAGACTAAATCCAAGAAGCCAGAGATCTGTCCGGTTGTGATGTATGGGGAATTTACGGTGCCTGGAAGCATGAAGGTCCGCTGCTCCTTGATACTGACTGAGACAGAGCTCACCATTCAGAAGATAAGTCCAGCACTCTGTGGGCGAGGAAAAGTCGTGTTTCACCTGAGTGACTGCGTCGGGTGCCGGGCGTACAGGTCTCATGACAGCATAGATGTAGGAGCGTATTTTTCTGCATATTTCTATCCAATGAGGACTCGATGGATGAGGTCCGGGTTGGCTCGGCAAAGGGTGGAGCAATGCTTTCGGGTGGCGCCCGATCAGGACCCGAGTGTGAACCTGCAGGAAGCGCAAAGATGGTCAAGTGCCATCAGAGACAGAGTTCTACACCAAAGACAACAAAAAACAGGTTTCTTTCTTTCTTATGTTGTGTTTACTCACTTTCGATGATGTCTACCGGTCATAGAACATCCTGTAACTTCCTGTAATCTGCCAGATGTAGGGGAGCGCGGGGCACAGCCTAACACTTTTTGAATTTCTCAGTTTGTGTAAATCCACGTGGGGTTCAGAGTATAATTTTTTATTCACATTAATTTTACACTTGTCTAGTACAAATACGTTGCATAATTACATTGTACACGTTTTTCGTTATTTACCTCAAAAGTGAGGAAGTGAAATTTGACAACATGCCCCGTACAGTGGGATACACTGTAAAATGTGAGGGGAGCGTTGTAACATGACCATTTGACAGCTTGAACTATTATCTAATCGAATTAAAAATATATACACACCACAGACTAAAATATTTTGTCAATAAATTAAAATCATTAACCTTTTCAAATAAAATAATGGTTAATAATTAATTATTTTTAAGAATTAAAAATAATCTAATTTGAAGTTTAGGCAAATAGATGAAACATTCAGACATTAAGAGACACACCCCTCCCTGCACACACGGCTCTCATAGAACACATAAACGAGCCAAAATGCTTTAAGTTTCTTAAAATAATAATTTCTGAGAATTAAGCATTGATTGTCAGCCTTTATGCACCTGTTTCTTGTGGTTTCTCGTTAAAATCCATAAAAGTAAAAATTACATCGCTAATGTCATACAGTAGCATAGTTTAATACAGCGGGGCATATTGTAACGCAGTTACAACTTTCCCCATCTGCGCGACTGGAATTTAAACCTGGTTACTGTCTTCTGGTGGTTTGCGAAGCATTAATAAACTAAACAGTTGATCTAAACTGATAAATAACAGATTTAAAATAATAACAGTTTTGTCTAATTTTAAATGAATGCTAAAAACTAAGATGAAAAATGAAATGTACTTTTACTATAGTAAAAATATTTAGCCATATCTTCAAAAGGCTGTTGAATTTTGGCGCACTTTATTCTCTGTATAGTGTTCCTATGGCAACTAAATACTGTAGATTTGGTTATGCTAGCATGTGTGTAAATATTTAACCCCTTAACTGTCACTGTCTGTTATTTTAAGTTTGAACTATTAATGTTCAGACAATGTTTAAACATTTATTTGAATAGGCCTACAAAATTATTACCGGTAAAAAAAAAAATGAATAAAAGTTTATCTACATTATGTTTTTGGGTGTTATGTTACATTTTTCCATTGGAAAAGGCACATTTCAGGCCATATGCTTTCTAGAAATCAGTTTTTATTAACTATAAAATTGTCACGGTAAACACGAAGTCTGGGTCCAAAATGCAGGGGAAGATATATTTAATTAAATAAACACAAATAAACAGAACAAAACAAAACCAAAAGGCCAACACGGCACAACACAACTAGAACTGGGCAAGATACACAAAACAGGGAACACGATCAAGAGCAGGGATCCGGCACACAGAGACACACATACCAAAACAGCATACAGGAAAACAATGCAGACTCAACAGGGTAGTGGGAGAGTGGAGATTATAAAGACAATGGTGATTGTGAACAGCTGTGGATGTGATGAGTGCTGATGACAAAGACAGGTGATAACAATTAGGAAGTGCAGTGCAGGGAACAGCGACCTCAGGTGGCTGAGGGAAAACCCCACAGCCCAGATCGTGACAAAAATGCTGATCTTAGTTAAGCCTCCTCTGTTACATGATTTCCTATTATATTAAGTAAGTCAGAATCCCGACAGACTCTTAATAATCAATATTATTATTTTATAATCTAAAATTCAATCACTGGGTTTGGTAGTGCCAAAAAATGAATCAGCAAAAATGAGCCAGTCAAACTGCAGAGTGAAATAGAGACATTTCTGATAAAACATTAAATTACATTAGAACATTAATTTCAATTAATTGAATCAATAAAACATACATTTAATGTGAAAAATGAAAAAATTACAATAGCAAGTGTTATGGCAACAGTTAAAAGTTAACAGCCGATGACTGCAAAGAATTTTAAAGAGAAGAGGTAAAACACTCAAACCTTTTAATCAATTTCATCAATAAAACATACATTTCATGAAAAATGTACCAATAACCTGAACAACTAATGTGTGTGTGTCTGTGTCTGTAATTAATAGTTTAACATTAGGCTACTTTACTTCAACACCCATCACTTCTATATCAAAATGTCTCTTTCAGAGCCCATGTGTGCACAACTATGTTTGTGTGTACACATACACATGCCTCACTAACATTCACATACAAACATAGTCGAGCACACATAAACACAAATCACATACAAACATATTTAGAAGGTAAAACGCGAAAAAGGTATTTCACAAATGCAATAATACAATATATTATTAAAATAAATATTTTTTATATAAAAATCTGGATTATTTAGCAAAAGCAGCATTTTATCTTATATAGGCTATCAAGAGATGGGTTATGAATCATTATTTCTAAATGTGCATTTATTTTTTATTGATTTATCAACCTTATTATTGAGAAGTAAGATTGGATATGTCAGGCCACTCACCTCGCTTTCTTCTGGCACGGTCTCAAAATGAGGCATTGCCCCTCCACCCTTAGCAACCTCAGACCAATAAAGTAATTTGCTAAATGTCAATTACTGTTATGGCAACAGTTTAAAATTATTTGTAGTCATTGGCTGTTAAATTTAAAAGAGATAAGACACTCAAGCCTTAAAATGGCCTATTTTACCTGGTGGCCCTATATCACCCTGTATATTAACAAAATCAAACATTTCAGTTGGGGGACCTATGGTTGAGTGGACACAGAATGACCCTATAGTATTATGTGAAATTATTTGAAATTTTGGTAACACTTTGCAATAAATTCATTAATTAACATTAGTTAACTACATTAGTTAACAAAAGCTATGAACAATACTGCTACAACATTTATTAATCATAGTTAATGCTAATTTCAGCATTTACTAATGCATTTATAAAGTCAAAAGTTTGTTTGCTAACATTAGTTAATGCACTGTGAACTATGAACAAACAATGAAAGACTATTTTTTATTAACTAACATTAACTAAGATGAATAAATAGTATAATAAATGTATTGTTCATTGTTCATTCATGTTACTGAATACATTAACTAATGTTAACAAAAGAACACTACAAGGTGTCATTTTGTTAACATTATTGTATTAAGTAACATGAACGGACAATGAACAATACATTTATTACAGTATTTATTGATCTTTATTAATGTTAATAGAAATACAGTCGTTCATTGTTCGTTCATGATAGTTCACAGTGCATTAACTAATGTTAACAAACACAACTTGGGATTTTAATAATGCTTTAGTAAATGCTAAAATAAACATTAAATAAGATTAATAAATGCTGTAGATGTATTGTTCATTCTTAGTTCATGTTAACTAATGTAGTTAACTAATGTTAACTAATGAACATTATCGTAAAGTGTTACCATAAATTGTTGCTGAAATTTCTAATATTTTTCAAATTGTTTAATTAATGAAAGAGTGGTACGTATATGATTATAACATGGTAAAATGCAAAACGTTGAAATGTTTGAACATTCACTCATTTATAAAAAACGTAATGTTATATTATGACAAAATAAACTGCAGTTTTTTATGCGTACATACTATTAATTCTATCTTTTTGAATTTACAACTGCTACTTTGTGTCAATAATTTTACAGTCAAATAGTTAAATGTGTTTATGACACTGGACTTTATATTTTGCCTATGTAGCATGGGAGGTTATGTGTATTATAGTACAACCTGTTGTTTGTCTCTCATGGGATGACATGGGACTTTGGTATCCCTACAGTAAAGATAAAGGTCTTAACTATTGCATGAGTAAATATGAATTGCATTTAGTTGACACGTCCACCAGCAAAACATGTTGTGAAAACTACAGGAAGTGACAATCACCTGTGACCTTTTATAGAAGTGCTGTTCTGTTCATTCAGGACTCTATTCTGAACTGAGCATGCTCAGAGCTGATTTGTGTGAATGTGACAGATCATTGTAGAACCTCAGAAAGGGGAAAACTATCACACACAGCATCATCCAGTATCAGTAGTCATATTCTGGAAATGCTTCTTAAGCTTTTTTTCTGTGGTCACAAAGTCTTTGTTTAAAACTGGTGAATTCTAGAGGAACAGTTTATGGGCTCCTGGTTGGTTATATTTTTCTGTACATGTAAGCATGGACTATGCTAATCATTTGACAGCTTTTTAGTAGTTCTGTTTGTGGTACAAGAATGTGTGAACTTATCACACTACAGCATGGACATGAGCAGTTTTCTCTCAGTACTCTTCTTTCGTGCACATAGAATTGTTTTAAAAATTAAAAATATCTCCAGAATAATGTTCTTCAGAAAAATCATACAGGCCCCACGAATTCTTTGGTTTCCCAGCATTTTTGTGTATTTAAACCTTTTTCAACAATGATTTTGAGATCCATCTTTCCACACTGAGGACAACTGAGGGACTTGTATGCAACTATTGCAGAAGGTTCAAATGCTCACTGATGCTCCAGAAAGAAAGAAAAAAACTTGTATGGCAAATGTAGCTTATTTTGTCTTCTGGGAAACATGTAACTATCTTCTGTAGCCTCTGAAGGGCAGTACTAAATGATATGACTAAAAATATGATATTTAGGCAAAATAAGAAAAATGTACACACGCTCTTAATGCATTGTTTTTCCTTCTGAAGCATCATTGAGCATTTGAACCTTCTGTAATAGTTGCATATGAGTCCCTCAGTTGTCCTCAGTGTGAAAAGACGGATCTCAAAATCATACAGTCATTGTTGGAAAACAATAAATTCTGGACAACCAAAGAATTTGTGGGACCTGAAGGATTTTTCTGAAGAACCGCAGGCAGTTTAACTGTTTAGAACAAACAAGGGACTCATGAACAACTATCACTAAACAAAAAAAAAAAACACAGCTGTGGATCACTGAAGTAGAAACACAGTATTAAGAATCAAGGGAATGTAAACTTTACAACGAGTCATTTTTATAAATTCAACTATATTTTTATTACATATAGCCCACTTTTGTGGACTATATGTAAACATTTTTAATGTGAAATATCTTATTCAGGTCAGTACTAATGCATTTTGTATGATCTTTCTTATTTTGGTAAGATAATTAATTTCTCAAAGGTTTGTGTGGGCTGGGCCTGGCGAAGATATGGCATGCTTAGAGAATGGCTTTGTGACAATTCTCTGATTAAAAACTGCCCTTTAGACCAAAATTACTAGAAATTTTCAATAAGCAATGATCCAATTCCACTTTCAAGTTTCTTTATGGGAACAGTAAGGGCACATATTTCTTTTGTACCTGTTAAACTGACTTAGCCCAGTGCGACTGGAAACTAGTGTGGATTGCGTTTAATAGTTCTAAATTAAACTACTTAAAGAAATGTAATGTGTGTCTTTGTGGGAAAAGTCTTGATTGGCTGACAT
This sequence comes from Garra rufa, assembly GCF_049309525.1. NCBI lineage: Eukaryota > Metazoa > Chordata > Actinopteri > Cypriniformes > Cyprinidae > Garra > Garra rufa. The sequence continues at coordinate 85,617,292 of NC_133361.1, forward strand.
ATTTTCTTGCATCCTTAAACATACTTTTGATAGGACATGTCTTTGTTAATGCAAGTATAAACAATCCTCTATGAATTTTCCAGGAGCAATTCAAGTGGAGGTGAAGAGGCCTTTAAAGTTCCTGATTTTGTTAAATCCTCACAGTGGTAAAAGGAATGCACATGCTCTTTTCTATGGGAATGTGCAACGCATGCTACAGGAAGCTGAGATACAACATACACTCATCATTAAGGAAGGAAAGGAAAGGAAAGGGGGTGAGTGAGGCCAAGTATGGTGACCCATACAAGGAATTTGTGCTCTGCATTTAACCCATCCAAGTGCACACACACAGTAGTGAACACACACACACCGTGAACACACACCCGGAGCAGTGGGCAGCCATTGCTGCGGCGCCCGGGGAGCAGTTGGGGGATCGGTGCCTTGCTCAAGGGACTCACCTCAGTCGTGGTATTGAGGGTGGAGAGAGTGCTGTACATTCACTCCCCCCACCTACAATCCCTGCCGGACCTGAGACTCGAACCTGCAACCTTTGGGTTACAAGTCCGAATCTCTAACCATTAGGCCACGGCTGCCCCCGTGAGGAGAACTCATTAGTACAAAGTACTAATGTGAACAGAGCTAAACTTTCATGATAGTTTTAAATTGATTTTCAAATATTTATGTATGTACAGTATGTATTTATTTCTATATGTATGCATGTATGTATGTATGTATGTCATTGTGGGGCTTAAATGCATGTGTCACGTATGTGGTCTATCCTGTCTTCATGAACTCTTGCACACACATTCTGGACTGGAATCCCCACAAGCCACTGCAACAATCACTGCACACACCTGCTCCTCATTTCCCACTGCACTGATTGCTGCACACACCTGTTTCACATGGACTCTCATGCATTTAAGCCACTCACACACACAGCTCTTGTCGAAGTCTTATTGTTCCGTATGGTCTTTATTTCCGAGCGTTTCTTTCCGTGTTTGTTTTCCCTGTGTTTGATTCCTGGACTCTCTCCCGTGTTTGATTCTCGCTGCCAGCCCCGACCTTTCTGCCTGTTTTTTGACGATGATTTCTGCCTGCCCCTTTGTGTTTGTTTTGTTGAATAAATGCTGCAAATGGATCCGAACGTCTCTGACCCTCCTTGTGACAGAAGACTTCGCCACTACAAGGATCCAGCAGCTAGTATGATGTCATCCGGTTCCAGCACGCATCCAACAGTACAGATCATGCGTCTAAAGCAAGGTGAGCGGTCTGTTGAGGAGTATGCAAGGGACTTTCTTGAATTGGCTAATCAGTCAACTATGGATGAGGGATGCCTGATGATTTTCTTCCGTGGAGGACTCTTAGAGCCGTTGGCTTCCCTCATGCCAATGTTTGAACCTGGCTGGACTTTGCAATATTATATGGATCTTGCTCTTTTGTTGTGTGGCTCTCCTTTTACTGTGGGAATTGTGGAGGAGGACCATCTTTCCACAGTAAGTTCCAGCTCAGAGCCACAGCATAAGATGTCTGCCAACCCAGAGCCTGTACGCAAGATGGCTGCCACTCCAGAGCCTGTTCACAAGATGGCCGCCCTTCTAGAGTCTGTTCACAAGATGGCCTCCCTTCTAGAGTCTGTTCGCAAAATGGCTGCCCTTCCAGAGTCTGCTCTCAAGATGGTCACCCTTCCAGAGCCATTGCACAAGATGGCTGCCCTCCCAGAGTCTCCGCTGGTTCCGCCCGGCCTTCCAGAGTCTCCGCTGGTCCCGCCCGGCCTTCCAGAGTCTCCGTTGGTTCCGCCCGGCCTTCCAGAGTCTCCGCTGGTTCAGCCCGGCCTTCCAGAGCCTCCGCTGGTTCCGCCCGGCCTTCCAGAGCCTCCGCTGGTTCCGCCCGGCCTTCCAGAGTCTCCGCTGGTTCCGCCCGGCCTTCCAGAGTCTCCGCTGGTTTCGCCCGGCCTTCCAGAGTCTCCGCTGGTCCCGCCCGGCCTTCCAGAGCTTCCGCTGGTTCCGCCCAGCCTTCCAGAGCCTCCGCTGGTTCCGCCCAGCCTTCCAGAGCCTCTGCTGGTTCCATCCAGTCGTCCTGAGATTCCTGTCTGCCCGGTTCTGGTCACGGAGGCCATGCATGGACTGTGTGGGTTCCCACCCACCCTCCCTGCTGCTCCAGTCCCGCCACCTCTGTCTCCTGACAGTCCCTCTGCTCACCCACATCCCACCTTCGGTGCAGAGGACTTGCCGTGGGACTGCCAGTCTCCATCGGTGTCCAGACTGAAGGATCCCTTACCATCACCTCTAGTCTCAGAGTCCTGGACTCCACCTCGGCCCTCCGACCCTGTGGCTCCACCCCAGCTCTGTGCTCCCTCGTCTCCGTTGTCGGCCGTCGGCCCACCAGCTCCTCCGGGCTCCATTGTCTCTCCGGCTCCGCCCCGGTCAGTCGTCGCCCCACCTTCGCCTCTGGACTCTACTCCTCCGGCTGCGCCTCGTCACTCCGTCCTGCCGGCTCTGTGGACCTCCTCCCTCCCGTGGGCACAGCCTCGATCCTCTGTCACTCCGGCTCCGCTGCGTACCTCCGGACCTCCATCTCCGCCGGGGTCGCCAGAGCCTTGGGTTCCGCCTTGGCCCTCCGGATCCTCTGTGTCACCTAGGACTGTCGACTCTCCGGTTCTCCCTCGGGCTTCACCGGCTCCACCTCCGTCGGTCGGCCCCATGCAGGAGCCAACCCTTCCTCCGCCATGGCTTCTCCTTCCGTCGGCTCTGCCTCAGTTCGTAGTTCCTGTACCCCCACATGGACCTGGCCCTCCATCCCTCCCCCTGTTCCGCCTCCGCTCCACCACCCTCCAGGTTGTATTAGGTGGTTAGAGCGTCTGGAAGCCGCTCCTTGGGGGGGGGGCTCTGTCACGTATGTGGTCTATCCTGTCTTCATGAACTCTTGCACACACATTCTGGACTGCAATCCCCACAAGCCACTGCACCAATCACTGCACACACCTGCTCCTCGTTTCCCACTGCACTGATTGCTGCACACACCTGTTTCACATGGACTCTCATGCATTTAAGCCACTCACACACACAGCTCTTGTCGAAGTCTTATTGTTCCGTATGGTCTTTATTTCCGAGCGTTTCTTTCCGTGTTTGTTTTCCCTGTGTTTGATTCCTGGACTCCCTCCCGTGTTTGATTCTCGCTGCCAGCCCCGACCTTTCTGCCTGTTTTTTGACGACGATTTCTGCCTGCCCCTTTGTGTTTGTTTGTTTTGTGTTATCTAATAAATGCTGCGAATGGATCCGCACGTCTCAGTCCGTCCTTGTGACAGCATGGGCGTAAATTTCATTTAACAGTAGGGGGGACAATAAATATAAAATTTCTCATGAGCAATTTTTGAAGGGGACACAAATAATACAGTCAAATTGTACTTATAAAGATACACAACAATAAAAACAAGGAATTAAAAAAAGGTTTAAAATTTTATTTAAAATTAATTAAGACACTTAAGAACAGAATAGAAATTGATTATACAAAAAAATACAGTGGGGTCAGTTCAGACGTAGCACAGTGCTCATTTAGTAAATGCACAGCTAAACAATATGCTAATTGTGGCCGTTAATGTTAAGTTAACATTATGCCAAGTCGTCGCAAATAAAACAATGGGAAACGGCTTTGGCGTGTTAGTTGCAGTGCACTATGCAACAAGCTATTGTAAACAAGCTAACGTTAACTAGATAAGTAAGATTTTAATCGCTAATATAGCAGAAAATTACATCGGTAATCAGCATTTTTGCCGTAACTAATTTAATAGTCTGCATCAACTACATTAAAGAGAATTGCTTTATTTAAAGTGAATAAAATACCCTACTTACTGGAGTTCAACATTAATTGAGCCGCAGCCACACACCTGACTCGTGTGTGTAGAGTAGGTGAGATGAACTAGGAAAGCAGGCAGTGGGCCAAACCACTGTGAGGGGAACTAAACTGTTTCTAAATGCATTTTTTGCATGTCCCCTCCGTCCCCCCCGGGATTTACGCCCATGCTTAAATGCAATCTTGGGTGTCTCCTCAGGTCTTCTTAAATTCCTCACCAGTATTCTTGTCTGTTTGGTTAGCACAGCAAGGAAAATAGAGCACCTTTACTAAAAGAGAACCATATCATGCGACAAAGCTGAATATACAAAATAGACAAAAAAAATCTACTTAGCACTACTTAATATTTAGCACAGCCTGGCATGTTAATGCATAAGTAGATCTAAAAAAGTGAATCTTTTTAAAAAAAATTTCTTCCTCACAATAAAAAGGGTTATATATAAATTGTTTTTTTTTCTCCCCTAATTATGTTCAGGCAGTAAATTGAGGTTCCATTACAGACAACTAACCTTCTACTTGATCTATCTCTTTAGTTCTTCTCCAGCTTCTCTTTCTCTTGCTCTCTCTCTCTCTGTCTCTATTTCTCTCTATCTCTGTCTTCTTTCATTCTGTTGTATAGTTTGCATTTCCTGCATTGTCAAATAAGATGTGACTGAATAATGAAAGTTACTAGTGAGTTTTGATTTTTTTTTTTTTTTTTTTTTTTTTTAGGGCTACTTAAGAGTCTTAAAATCTGATGTCCTCCTGGATCCAAAACCAGATGGAACAGCTTCTAGTTTTCAAAACATAATAATAAAATAAATAGAATAATGTAAATGTAGCAGAGTATAAAGTTATATGCTTCTGGACCTTATAATACATAAATAAGCTTTATGTGCCTACTATGTGACAGATATCGGACAGTGAGTGTGCTAGCTTAAAAATTGAGCTTGGATGGAAGCCAGACTGGCTCTGATTTTCTTAGTACCATAGTAAATAAATATTGCCTCCTGCTGGTGGAATTCGGTTGAGAAAAGGTTATATGCTGCATACTTCAGGCTGGGAAAAAACAATACTGAACAGAACAAGTATATTTCATGCAAATACTTAAAAAGTCTGTGTAGACTACTGTATAAATTACATTTTTTTCTGGCTCACATTTCCTGTTTCACACTGTTGATAAAAAGCCACCACAAAGAATAATAATGTAGGTAAAAAAAAACAGCAACATGACCTACATTGTTTCCTTTGTTTCTTTCTTTCTAGAACGCCAGAACCACGCGCGTGAACTGGTGCGGGAGGCAGACTTGTCTCAGTGGGATGCTTTGGTCATCATGTCAGGTGATGGACTACTATTTGAGGTATTCTAATTATGACTGCCTAAGCAGACATTCTATAGCATTTATAACAGGCTGTATGATTTAGTCAAAATAATATGTCAGTTATTTTAGCAAATATTGCAGTTTAAATTTCATTGTAACATTTTAACTTATATTTCTGTCATTTAGATATTAAGGCTAAAAGAAGAACATTGAAACTTTGAATACTAAAACAATGCAATGGCTTTTGTCTTCACATTAGTCATGTTTTCATGCTCTACTTGATAATATTAATATACTGAATATTAGATTTTTAGTAATGAAAATGTTAATATATTTCTGTCATAATTTCTTTCATGTAAATCTTTCCAGGGCAATCATTAAACAATGCAAGTCATGTTGATGCATGCCAAACATGTTAGTATTATTGGAGCATCTTTTATTTTTAACATGCAGACTATTTCAAGTATAATTTGCATACAATATTCCTATTTTAACCGGGAGATCATGGGATTGTCTAGCAAACTGCTGGCTGCTTTCCCTATTGACATGTTCCCAATGTTTTCTCAGGTGGTAAATGGGTTGATGGAGCGTGAGGATTGGGATAAAGCTATTCAGACTCCTCTGGGAGTGCTTCCAGGGGGCTCTGGAAATGCACTGGCAGCCTCTATACATCACTATTCTGGGTAAGACCTTCCTCAGCTCATGTATTGCTTGTCTAGAGTGTGGAGGGAGGAGCAAACAACAGATACAGTGGGTGTGGCATCAGGCCTCGGCAGAGCTGGAATGAGGCAGTAATTTACTGCGGTAAAGCCAGCCGCGGTTCAGAAAAACACGGTCAAGCCAGCCGCGATTGATGTTCTATGTGCGCGCATATTAAAGTCATTACGGTAGTTTCAGAAACAGCCCAGAGAGAACGCGCTTGAGAGCGCTTTGAGATATAGGACATTATCACACTTTAGAGGGGTATATTGACCCCATTTCTAATAAGTAGAAAAAAACAATGATCAGTTCTTATTCAGGACCTACGGTGCCCGCCAGGGGACACCTTCGGTTCACTTATGTTTGTCGTGGCCACGACATATAAACTCGTGGGAACATGATATTATGTTGTGGCCACGAGATATTAATTCGTGGGAACGTCATATTAACTTGTGGGAACGTGATATTATGTCGTGGCCACGACAAACATAAGTGAACCGAAGGTGTCCCCTGGCGGGCACCGTACAGGACGTCCCATACTATATGCACACCTCATATGAAACCATTTTATTGTACCATTTTTGAGATATGGGTCATTATTACACTTTAGAGGGGTTTATTGACTCCATTTCTAATAAGTAGTAAAAAACAATGATCAGTTCTCATTCAGGACGTCCCATACTATATGCACACCTCATATGAAACCAATTTACTGTAGCATTTTTGAGATATGGCCCATTATTACACTTTAGAGGGGTATATTGACCCCATTTCTAATAAGTAGAAAAAAACAATGATCAGTTCTTATTCAGGACGTCCCATACTATATGCACACATCATATGATACCATTTTACTGTAGCATTTTTTAGATATGGGTCATTATTACACTTTAGAGGGGTATATTGACCCCATTTCTAATAAGTAGAAAAAAACAATGATCAGTTCTCATTCAGGACGTCCCATACTATATGCACACATCATATGAAACCATTTTACTGTAGCATTTTTGAGATATGGCCCATTATTACACTTTAGAGGGGTATAAAAAACCCATTTCTAATAAGTAGAAAAAAACAATGATCAGTTCTCATTCAGGACGTCCCATACTATATGCACACCTCATATGAAACCAATTTACTGTAGCATTTTTGAGATATGGCCCATTATTACACTTTAGAGGGGTATAAAAAACCCATTTCTAATAAGTAGAAAAAAACAATGATCAGTTCTCATTCAGGACGTCCCATACTATATGCACACATCATATGAAACCATTTTACTGTAGCATTTTTGAGATATGGCCCATTATTACACTTTAGAGGGGTATAAAAAACCCATTTCTAATAAATAGAAAAAAACAATGATCAGTTCTCATTCAGGACGTCCCATACTATATGCACACATCATATGAAACCATTTTACTGTAGCATTTTTGAGATATGGCCCATTATTACACTTTAGAGGGGTATAAAAAAAACCCTTTCTAATAAGTAGAAAAAAACAATGATCAGTTCTCATTCAGGACGTCCCATACTATATGCACACATCATATGAAACCATTTTACTGTAGCATTTTTGAGATATGGGACATTATTACACTTTAGAGGGGTATAAAAAACCCATTTCTAATAAGTAGAAAAAAACAATGATCAGTTCTCATTCAGGACGTCCCATACTATATGCACACCTCATATGAAACCATTTTACTGTAGCATTTTTGAGATATGTGTCATTATTACACTTTAGAGGGGTATAAAAAACCCATTTCTAATAAGTAGAAAAAAACAATGATCAGTTCTCATTCAGGACGTCCCATACTATATGCACACCTCATATGAAACCAATTTACTGTAGCATTTTTGAGATATGGGTCATTATTACACTTTAGAGGGGTATAAAAAAAACCATTTCTAATAAGTAGAAAAAAACAATGATCAGTTCTTATTCAGGACGTCCCATACTATATGCACACCTCATATGAAACCATTTTACTGTAGCATTTTTGAGATATAGGACATTATTACACTTTAGATGGGTATATTGACCCCATTTCTAATAAGTAGAAAAAAACAATGATCAGTTCTTATTCAGGACGTCCCATACTATATGCACACCTCATATGAAACCATTTTACTGTAGCATTTTTGAGATATGGCCCATTATCACACTTTAGAGGGGTATAAAAAACCCATTTCTAATAAGTAGAAAAAAACAATGATCAGTTCTCATTCAGGACGTCCCATACTATATGCACACCTCATATGAAACCAATTTACTGTACCATTTTTGAGATATGGCCCATTATCACACTTTAGAGGGGTATAAAAAACCCATTTCTAATAAGTAGAAAAAAACAATGATCAGTTCTCATTCAGGACGTCCCATACTATATGCACACCTCATATGAAACCAATTTACTGTACCATTTTTGAGATATGGCCCATTATCACACTTTAGAGGGGTATAAAAAACCCATTTCTAATAAGTAGAAAAAAACAATGATCAGTTCTCATTCAGGACGTCCCATACTATATGCACACCTCATATGAAACCAATTTACTGTAGCATTTTTGAGATATGGCCCATTATCACACTTTAGAGGGGTATAAAAACCCCATTTCTAATAAGTAGAAAAAAACAATGATCAGTTCTCATTCAGGACGTCCCATACTATATGCACACCTCATATGAAACCATTTTACTGTAGCACTTTTGAGATATGGGACATTATTACACTTTAGAGGGGTTTATTGACCCCATTTCTAATAAGTAGAAAAAAACAATGATCAGTTCTTATTCAGGACGTCCCATACTATATGCACACCTCATATGAAACCATTTTACTGTACCATTTTTGAGATATGGGTCATTATTACACTTTAGAGGGGTATAAGAAACCCATTTCTAATAAGTAGAAAAAAACAATGATCAGTTCTCATTCAGGACGTCCCATACTATATGCACACCTCATATGAAACCATTTTACTGTAGCATTTTTGAGATATGGGTCATTATTACACTTTAGAGGGGTATATTGACCCCATTTCTAATAAGTAGAAAAAAACAATGATCAGTTCTCATTCAGGACGTCCCATACTATATGCACACCTCATATGAAACCAATTTACTGTAGCATTTTTGAGATATGGGTCATTATTACACTTTAGAGGGGTATAAAAAACCCATTTCTAATAAGTAGAAAAAAACAATGATCAGTTCTCATTCAGGACGTCCCATACTATATGCACACCTCATATGAAACCAATTTACTGTAGCATTTTTGAGATATGGCCCATTATCACACTTTAGAGGGGTATAAAAACCCCATTTCTAATAAGTAGAAAAAAACAATGATCAGTTCTCATTCAGGACGTCCCATACTATATGCACACCTCATATGAAACCATTTTACTGTAGCACTTTTGAGATATGGGTCATTATTACACTTTAGAGGGTATAAAAAACCCATTTCTAATAAGTAGAAAAAAACAATGATCAGTTCTTATTCAGTACGTCCCATATTATATGCACACCTCATATGAAACCATTTTACTGTAGCATTTTTGAGATATGGGTCATTATTACACTTTAGAGGGGTATAAGAAACCCATTTCTAATAAGTAGAAAAAAACAATGATCAGTTCTCATTCAGGACGTCCCATACTATATGCACACCTCATATGAAACCATTTTACTGTAGCATTTTTGAGATATGGGTCATTATTACACTTTAGAGGGGTATATTGACCCCATTTCTAATAAGTAGAAAAAAACAATGATCAGTTCTCATTCAGGACGTCCCATACTATATGCACACCTCATATGAAACCAATTTACTGTAGCATTTTTGAGATATGGGTCATTATTACACTTTAGAGGGGTATAAAAAACCCATTTCTAATAAGTAGAAAAAAACAATGATCAGTTCTCATTCAGGACGTCCCATGTTATATGCACACCTCATATGGAACCATTTTACTGTAGCATTTTTGAGATATGGGTCATTATTACACTTTAGAGGGGTGTATTGACCCCATTTCTAATAAGTAGAAAAAAACAATGATCAGTTCTTATTCAGGACGTCCCATACTATATGCACACCTCATATGAAACCATTTTACTGTAGCATTTTTGAGATATGGGTCATTATTACACTTTAGAGGGGTTTATTGACCCCATTTCTAATAAGTAGAAAAAAACAAAGATCAGTTCTTATTCAGGACGTCCCATATTATATGCACACCTCATATGAAACCATTTTACTGTAGCATTTTTGAGATATGGGTCATTATTACACTTTAGAGGGGTATATTGACCCCATTTCTAATAAGTAGAAAAAAACAATGATCAGTTCTTATTCAGGATGTCCCATATTATATGCACACCTCATATGAAACAATTTTACTGTAGCATTTTTGAGATATGGGTCATTATTACACTTTAGAGGGGTATAAAAAACCCATTTCTAATAAGTAGAAAAAAACAATGATCAGTTCTCATTCAGGACGTCCCATACTATATGCACACCTCATATGAAACCATTTTACTGTAGCATTTTTGAGATATGGGTCATTATTACACTTTAGAGGGGTATATTGACCCCATTTCTAATAAGTAGAAAAAAACAATGATCAGTTCTCATTCAGGACGTCCCATACTATATGCACACCTCATATGAAACCAATTTACTGTAGCATTTTTGAGATATGGGTCATTATTACACTTTAGAGGGGTATAAAAAACCCATTTCTAATAAGTAGAAAAAAACAATGATCAGTTCTCATTCAGGACGTCCCATACTATATGCACACATCATATGAAACCATTTTACTGTAGCATTTTTTAGATATGGGACATTATTACACTTTAGAGGGGTATAAAAAAACCATTTCTAATAAGTAGAAAAAAACAATGATAAGTTCTTATTCAGGACGTCCCATACTATATGCACACCTCATATGAAACCATTTTACTGTAGCATTTTTGAGATATGGGACATTATTACACTTTAGAGGGGTTTATTGACCCCATTTCTAATAAGTAGAAAAAAACAATAATCAGTTCTTATTCAGGACGTCCCATACTAAATGCACACCTCATATGAAACCATTTTACTGTAGCATTTTTGAGATATGGGTCATTATTACACTTTAGAGGGGTTTATTGACCCCATTTCTAATAAGTAGAAAAAAACAATGATCAGTTCTTATTCAGAACGTCCCATACTATATGCACACCTCATATGAAACCATTTTACTGTAGCATTTTTGAGATATGGGACATTATTACACTTTAGAGGGGTTTATTGACCCCATTTCTAATAAGTAGAAAAAAACAATAATCAGTTCTTATTCAGGACGTCCCATACTAAATGCACACCTCATATGAAACCATTTTACT